>NC_089842.1:5653036-5660536 GCF_035609145.1 Eleutherodactylus coqui | reverse complement strand
CTATCTATCTATCTATCTATCTATCTATCTATCTATCTATCTATCTATCTATCTCCTATCTATCTATCTATCTATCTATCTATCTCTTATCTATCTGTCTATCTATCTGTCTATCTATCATCTATCTATCTCTCTATCTCTCATCTATCTATCAATCTATTATCTATCTATATCCTATCTATCTATCTCTCATCTATCTATCAATCTATCTATCATCTATCTATATATCTCCTATCTATCTATCTATCTATCTATCTATCAGCTATCTTATATCTATCTATCTATCTCCTATCTATCTATCTCATATCTATTTATCTATCTATCTCCTATCTATCTATTTATCTATCTCATATCTATCTATCTCTCTATCTATCTCATATCTATCTCATATCTATTTATCTATCTATCTCATATCTATCTATCTATCTATCTCCTATCTATCTATCTATCTATCTATCTATCTATCTATCTATCTATCTCTCATCCATCTATCATCTATCTATCTCCTATCTCTCTATCTATCTATCTCATATTTATCTATCTCATATCTATCTGTTTATCTATCTCATATCTATCTATCTCATATCTATCTGTTTATCTATCTCATATCTATCTATGTCATATCTATCTATCTATCTATCTATCTATCTATCTATCTATCTATCTCATATCTATTTATCTATCTCTCATCTATCTATCTATCTCTCATCCATCTATCATCTATCTATCTCCTATCTCTCTATCTATCTATCTCATATTTATCTATCTCATATCTATCTGTTTATCTATCTCATATCTATCTATCTCATATCTATCTGTTTATCTATCTCATATCTATCTATGTCATATCTATCTATCTATCTATCTATCTATCTATCTATCTATCTCATATCTATTTATCTATCTCTCATCTATTTATCTATCTCTCATCTATCTATTAGAGATGAGTGAGCACCAAAATGCTCGGGTGCTCGTTATTCGGGACGAAATTATCGCGATGCTCGAGGGTTCGTTTCGAATAACGAACCCCATTGAAGTCAATGGGCGACCCGAGCATTTTTGTATTTCGCCGATGCTCGCTAAGGTTTTCATGTGTGAAAATCTGGGCAATTCAAGAAAGTGATGGGAACGACACAGCAACAGATAGGGCAGGCGAGGGGCTACATGTTGGGCTGCATCTCAAGTTCCCAGGTCCCACTATTAAGCCACAATACCGGCAAGAGTGGGCCCCCCCCCCCCTCCCAACAACTTTTACTTCTGAAAAGCCCTCATTAGCAATGGATACCTTAGCTAAGCACCACACTACCTCCAACAAAGCACAATCACTGCCTGCATGACACTCCGCTGCCACTTCTCCTGGGTTACATGCTGCCCAACCCCCCCCCCCCCCCCGCACGACGCAGTGTCCACAGCGCACACCAAAGTGTCCCTGCGCAGCCTTCAGCTGCCCTAATGCCACACCACCCTCATGTCTATTTATAAGTGCGTCTGCCACAGGAAAAGCAGGCACACACTGCAGAGGGTTGGCACGGCTAGGCAGCGACCCTCTTTAAAAGGGGCGGGGCGATAGCCCACAATGCTGTACAGAAGCAATGAGAAATAGAATCCTGTGCCACCGCCATCAGGAGCTGCACACGTGGGCACAGCAATGGGGAACCTATGTGCCACACACTATTCATTCTGTCAAGGTGTCTGCATGCCCCAGTCAGACTGGTAATATGTACCTTAACAGTAACCGCGTTGGTGGTAATGTGGTGGTGACTGCAGACCTAGTAGCACGGTTGTATTTTGTTGGTTTTCGGAATGTGGCCAGGATTAAGTGGGCCGTGGCGGGGGGATGTTTTTGAGGCACTACGTGTCCTCTCCACGTGTCCGTGGTTATATGCACCTTAACAGTAACCGCGTTGGTGGTAATGTGGTGGTGACTGCGGACCTAGTAGCGCGGTTGTATTTTGTTGGTTTTCGGAATGCGGCCAGGATTAAGTGGGCCGTGGCGGGGGGATGGTGTGGGGGCTCTCTTGTTGTGTCGGTAAAGTTGAAATTCTTGGACTGCCACCAGACGAACCAATGCAAAGGCATTTGCCAAGAATGTTTTCCCTGTTGGAGGAGGAGGGGGATGTTTTTGAGGCACTACGTGTCCTCTCTACGTGTCCGTGGTTATATGCACCTTAACAGTAACCGCGTTGGTGGGAAATGGCCTCGCCGCCATCATGTCTTTGGGAAGCCTCTGTTTCCACACCCCAGAGACATACCATTAGCAGCGGTATAGGCAGAGCCCATAATTCGTAACATTTCAGCCATAGCATTAGGACAGGCCCCACTAACATATCACTAGCAGCATTATAGGAGGAGCGCAGTCTTCGTTCCATGTCAGCAATAGTAGCACTCAAGACAGGCCCCAGTAACAATTCCGAAGCAGCAGTATAGCGGGAGCGCAGTCTTCGTTCCATGTCAGCAATAGTAGCACTCAAGACAGGCCCCAGTAACAATTCCGAAGCAGCAGTATAGCGGGAGCGCAGTGTTCGTTCCATGTCAGCAATAGTAGCACTCAAGACAGGCCCCAGTAACAATTCCGAAGTAGCAGTATAGTGGGAGCGCAGTCTTAGTTCCATTTCAGTAGCTGCAGTATAGCCAAGGCCCAAGTTACATTTATGTAGCTAAAGTGTAGGCCAACCCCACACAAACTTCTGTACCATGAGTGCAGGCGAAGAACATACAAATTGCTATGATTACACTGTAGGTGAGGGCCCAAAAAAATTGGTGTACCAACAGTACTAATGTACCTCAGTAAAAATTGGCCATGCCCAACCAAGAGGGCAGGTGAAACCCATTAATCGCTTTGGTTAATGTGGCTTAAGTGGTAACTAGGCCTGGAGGCAGCCCAGTTTAACGAAAAATTGGTTCAAGTTAAAGTTTCAACGCTTTTAAGAGCATTGAAACGTATAAAAATTGTTTAGAAAAATTAGATGAGTGAGCCTTGTGGCCCTAAGAAAAATTGCCCGTTCAGCGTGATTACGTGAGGTTTCAGGAGGAGGAGCAGGAGGAGGAGGAGGAATATTAGACACAGATTGATGAAGCAGAAATGTCCCCGTTTTGGATGGTGAGAGAGAACGATGCTTCCATCCGCGGGTGCAGCCTACGTATTGCTTACGTATCGCTGCTGTCCGCTGGTGGAGAAGAGAAGTCTGGGGAAATCCAGGCTTTGTTCATCTTGATGAGTGTTAGCCTGTCGGCACTGTCGGTTGACAGGCGGGTACGCTTATCTGTGATGATTCCCCCAGCCGCACTAAACACACTCTCCGACAAGACGCTAGCCGCAGGACAAGCAAGCACCTCCAGGGCATACAGCGCTAGTTCAGGCCACGTGTCCAGCTTCGACACCCAGTAGTTGTAGGTGGCAGAGGCGTCACGGAGGACGGTCGTGCGATCCGCTACGTACTCGCTCACCATCCTTTTACAGTGCTCCCGCCGACTCAGCCTTGACTGGGGAGCGGTGACACAGTCTTGGTGGGGAGCCATAAAGCTGTCCAGGCCCTTAAAGACTGTTGCACTGCCTGGGCTGTACATGCTGCTCGATCTCCACACCTCCCCTGCTACCTGGCCCTCGGAACTGCGCCTTCTGCCACTAGCGCTGTCGGATGGGAATTTTACCATCAGCTTGTCCGCCAGGGTCCTGTGGTATAGCAACACTCTCGAACCCCTTTCCTCTTCGGGAATGAGACTGGGAAGGTTCTCCTTATAGCGTGGGTCGAGCAGTGTGTACACCCAGTAATCCGTAGTGGCCAGAATGCGTGCAACGCGAGGGTCACGAGAAAGACATCCTAACATGAAGTCAGCCATGTGTGCCAGGGTACCCGTACGCAACACATGGCTGTCTTCACTAGGCAGATCACTTTCAGGATCCTCCTCCTCCTCCTCAGGCCATACACGCTGAAAGGATGACAGGCAAGCAGCAGGGGCACCGTCAGCAGTGGGCCAAGCTGTCTCTTCCCCCTCCTCCTCATGCTCCTCCTCCTCCTCCTCCTGAATGCGCTGAGATATAGACAGGAGGGTGCTCTGACTATCCAGCGACATACTGTCTTCCACCGCCTCCGTTTCCGAGCGCAAAGCGGCTGCCTTTATGGTTTGCAGGGAACTTCTCAAGATGCATAGCAGAGGAATGGTGACGCTAATGATTGCAGCATCGCCGCTCACCACCTGGGTAGACTGCTCAAAGTTTCCAAGGACCTGGCAGATGTCTGCCAACCATGCCCACTCTTCTGAAAAGAATTGAGGAGGCTGACTCCCACTGTGCCGCCCATGTTGGAGTTGGTATTCCACGATAGCTCTACGCTGCTCATAGAGCCTGGCCAACATGTAGAGCGTAGAGTTCCACCGTGTGGGCACGTCGCACAGCAGTCGGTGCACTAGCAGATTAAAGCGATGTTGCAGGGTGCGCAGGGTGGCAGCGTCCGTGTGGGACTTGCGGAAATGTGCGCAGAGCCGGCGCACCTTTACGAGCAGGTCTGACAAGCGTGGGTAGCTTTTCAGAAAGCGCTGAACCACCAAATTAAAGATGTGGGCCAGGCATGGCACGTGCGTGAGGCTGCCGAGCTGCAGAGCCGCCACCAGGTTACAGCCGTTGTCACACACGACCATGCCCGGTTGGAGGCTCAGCGGCGCAAGCCAGCGGTCGGTCTGCTCTGTCAGACCCTGCAGCAGTTCGTGGGCCGTGTGCCTCCTATCTCCTAAGCTGAGTAGTTTCAGCACGGCCTGCTGACGCTTGCCCACCGCTGTGCTGCCACGCCGCGCGACACCGACTGCTGGCGACGTCCTGCTGCTGCTGACACCTCTTGATTGCGAGACAGAGGTTGAGGAGGAGGAGGAGGAGGAGGGTGCTTTAGTGGAAGAAGCATACACCGCCGAACATACCACCACGGAGCTGGGGCCCGCAATTCTGGGGGTGGGTAGGACGTGAGCGGTCCCAGGCTCTGACTCTGTCCCAGCCTCCACTAAATTCACCCAATGTGCCGTCAGGGAGATGTAGTGGCCCTGCCCGCCTGTGCTTGTCCACGTGTCCGTAGTTAAGTGGACCTTGCCACTAACCGCATTGGTGAGGGCGCGTACAATGTTGCAGGAGACGTGGTCGTGCAGGGCTGGGACGGCACATCGGGAAAAGTAGTGGCGACTGGGAACTGAGTAGCGCGGGGCCGCCGCCGCCATCATAGCTTTGAAAGCCTCCGTTTCCACAACCCTATACGGCAGCATCTCAAGGCTGATAAATTTGGCGATGTGGACGGTTAACGATTGAGCGTGCGGGTGCGTGGCGGCGTACTTGCGCTTGCGCTCCAACACTTGCGCTAGCGACGGCTGGACTGTGCGGTGCGAGACATTGGTGGATGGGGCCGAGGACAGCGGAGGTGAGGGTGTGGGTGCAGGCCATGAGACGGTTGTGCCTGTGTCCTGAGAGAGGGGTTGTATCTCAGTGGCAGGTTGGGGCACAGGGGGAGAGGCAGCGGTGCAAACTGGAGGTGGTGAACGGCCTTCCTCCCACCTTGTGGGGTGCTTGGCCATCATATGTCTGCGCATGCTGGTGGTGGTGAGGCTGTTGGTGGTGGCTCCCCGGCTGATCTTGGCGCGACAAAGGTTGCACACCACTGTTCGTCGGTCGTCAGGCGTCTCTGTGAAAAACTGCCAGACCTTAGAGCACCTCGGCCTCTGCAGGGTGGCATGGCGCGAGAGTGCGCTTTGGGAAACAGTTGGTGGATTATTCGGTCTGGCCCTGCCTCTACCCCTGGCCACCGCACTGCCTCTTGCAACCTGCCCTGCTGCTGCCCGTGCCTCCCCCTCTGAAGACCTGTCCTGTGTAGGCGTTGCACACCAGGTGGGGTCAGTCACCTCATCGTCCTGCTGCTCTTCCTCCGAATCCTCTGTGCGCTCCTCCCTCGGACTTACTGCCCTTACTACTACCTCACTGCAAGACAACTGTGTCTCATCGTCATCGTCCTCCTCACCCACAGAAAGTTCTTGAGACAGTTGGTGGAAGTCCCCAGCCTCATCCCCCGGACCCCGGGAACTTTCCAATGGTTGTGCATCAGTGACGATAAACTCCTCTGGTGGGAGAGGAACCACTGCTGCCCAATCTGAGCAGGGGCCCGAGAACAGTTCCAGGGAGTCTTCCCGCTCCTGAGCATGTGTCATTGTAGTGGAGTGAGGAGGCTGGGAGGAAGGAGGAGCAGCAGACAGAGGATTCGGATTTGCAGCAGTGGACGGCGCAGAACTGTGGCTGGACGATATGTTGCTCGAAGCACTTTCTGCCATCCAGGACAGGACCTGCTCACACTGCTCATTTTCTAATAAAGGTCTCCCGCGTGGACCCATTAATTGGGCGATGATTGTGGGGACGGCAGAAACGTGCCTCTCTCCTAATCGCGCAGCAGTCGGCTGCGACACACCTGGATCAGGAGCTCGGCCTGTGCCCACACCCTCACTTGGTCCTCCGCGTCCTCGGCCGCGTCCACGTCCTCTAGGCCTACCCCTACCCCTCAGCATGCTGTATTACCAGTGATTTGATTTCACAGGCAGGAAATAAATTGGCGCAAGCCTGCAGGTCAAATATAATTTTTTCCATTTTTTGCAAAGGGAAGGACCCACTGCGTATATTCAATGAACAATACGTTTAATAACTGTGGTGTGGCCCTGAAAAAGTGTCACACAACTTTAGTGTAGCAGAGTTATTAACTCTGGCAGAGCAGGTATTTGCCAGTCAGGAAAGAAAATGGCGCAAGCCTGCAGTAAACCGTATCTGGTTGCATCTGATTTTTGTACGTTCTCCACGCAGCACACACGTACACGGAGACCTTAGGACTGACACAGGCAGGCCAAATATAATTTTTTCCCTTTTTTGCAAAGGAAAGGCCCCACCGCGTATATTCAATGAACAATACGTTTAATAACTGTGGTGTGGCCCAGAAAAAGTGTCACGCAACTTTAGTGTAGCAGAGTTATTAACTCTGGCAGAGCAGGTATTTGCCAGTCAGGAAAGAAAATGGCGCAAGCCTGCAGTAAACCGTAGCTGGTTGCGTCTGATTTTTGTACGTTCTCCACGCAGCACACACGTACACGGAGACCTTAGGTCTGACACAGGCAGGCCAAATATAATTTTTTCCCTTTTTTGCAAAGGAAAGGCCCCACTGCGTATATTCAATGAACAATACGTTTAATAACTGTGGTGTGGCCCAGAAAAAGTGTCACACAACTTTAGTGTAGCAGAGTTATTAACTCTAGCAGAGCAGGTATTTGCCAGTCAGGAAAGAAAATGGTGCAAGCCTGCAGTAAACCGTAGCTGGTTGCGTCTGATTTTTGTACGTTCTCCACGCAGCACACACGTACACGGAGACCTTAGGACTGACACAGGCAGGCCAAATATAATTTTTTCCCTTTTTTGCAAAGGAAAGGCCCCACTGCGTATATTCAATGAACAATAACTGTGTTGTGGCCCTGCCTACACAATTCTGTCCC